>NW_027362762.1:826713325-826743325 GCF_046119375.1 Phyllobates terribilis | reverse complement strand
AGCCGACCCGCTCAAACTGTTATCAGTAGTCCTCCTCTCCCAACCAGCTGCGAATTTGCGGCTATTGGCTTTAATTAAAACGCAGCAAATCCGCAGGTATAAAGACTATACCTGCGGATTTGCTGCAGTTCAATTCAAGTCAATGGGTGCGAATTTGCGGCGGAATCGTGTAAACAATGGTCATGCTGCAGTTTTTTCCGCAATGGTAAACCTGAGCGGAAATTTCCACATCATGTGCACAGCACATCTGGATTACCATTGCTATAGCTGGCAGACCTATTAAGCGATTTCGCAGCAAAAAAAAAAAACACTGCGGAAACTCATTAAAAACGCTTAGGCTATGTGCACACGAAGACACTTTTTTTTGCATAGCAAAAATACGCAGCATCAAAATCTCATTGTGGGAACTTTAGCACAGATTTATTAACCACTTTAAAGCCTGTGCCGTAATTGTACGCACAAGGCTGCAACCCCCGGTTCAGTGAGGGCTCCGAAGCTGAGCCCTCACAGAACCGGGCACATGTCAGCTGATTCTTACAGCTGACATGTGCCCGCAACAGCCGCGGGTGGAGTCACTTACCCCGCCCATCGGTGACCCCGTCACGTGATCGCGGGTCACTGATGGGTGGGCATGACAACCCTGGGTCTGCAGCAGACTCCAGTGGTTGTCATGTAAAGATCACTATGAGCGCCACCTAGTGGTCAGCGCTGACAGCACAGGACCACTTCTGCTACACAGAGGTGATCTGCTGATCACCTCTATGTAGCAGAGGCGATCAGACAAGTGCTGCTTCTAGTCTCCTATGGAGACTATAGAAGTAAGCAAAAAGTGAAAAAAAAAATGTTTGTAAAAAAAAATATAGAAGTTTAAATCACCCCCCCTTTCGCCCCATTCAAAATAAAAAAAAAAAAACCACATACACATATTTGGTATCGCCGCGTTCAGAATTGCCCATTCTATAAATATAAAAAAAGAATTAATCCGATCAGTAAACGGCGTAACGAGAAAAAAATTCTAAACGCCAGAATTAGTTTTTTTGGTCGCCGCAACATTGCAATAAAATGCAATAACGGGCGATCAAAACATCGGATCTACCCCAAAATGGTATCAATAAAAACTTCAGCTCGGCGCGCGAAAAATAAGCCCTAACCCCGCCCCAGGTCCCTAAAAATGGAGACGCTACGGGTCTTGGAAAATGGCGCCATTTTTTTTTATAGTATGGATTTTTTTTTCACCACTTAAAAAAGAACCTCTACATGTTTGGTGTCTACAAACTCGTAATGACCTGGAAAATAATAATGGCAGGTCAGTTTTAGCATTCAGTAAACGTGGTAAAAAAAAAATAAAAAATCTGTGGTATTGCACTTTTTTTGCAATTTCACCCCACTTGGAATTTTTTTCCCGTACACGATATGGTAAAACTAGTAATGGCATTGAAAATTACAACTCGTCCTGCAAAAAATAAGCCCTCACACGGCCATATTGCCCAAAAAATAAAAACGCTATGGCTCTGGGAACAAGGGGAGCAATAAACGAAAATGCAAAAACTGAAAATCCCAGGGTTGCGAAGGGGTTAAAAAAATTAAGTAACTGCTTATGTTAACATTTTTTTTTATTTGATTGATGGCCAGTCTATTTTCTTTTCTTTTAATCATTCTGGTGTACTTTTAGATGTGTGCTTTGGGTCATTGTCTTGCTGGAGGACCCATGATTGTAGACTCAAACCAAGTGTTCTTACACTGGATAGAACATTTAAAATCTCTTGATAATTTTCAAGATTCTTGTGATACGGTCAGGGGCTCCAGTACTAGATGCAGCAAAGCAACCCCACAGCATTATGGATCCTCCACCATGCTTAACTGTTGGTAATGTGTTCTTTTCCTTATAAGCTTCATTGCGCCGTCTGTAGCCAAACTGTTGCTTTGCATTGCCAAACAAATAGAATTAGACTTACCGGTAATTCGGTTTCTAAGACCCTCCACGACAGCACACCTGGAGGTATCCTCCCCATCCTAATTAGGGACAGGAAAACAAGAGGTTAAATAGCCCCTCCCCACTACTATCCCCAGGGTTTTCAAAGGACCACATAGTATGAATGCTCTAAATATTTTATTAACACTAAGGATTTTTCCATCAATAAGTAAAGGGCGGGAATTACCCATGCTGTCGAGGAGGGTCTTAGAAACCGAATTACCGCTAAGTCTAATTCTATTTTCTCCAATCCCCTCCACGACAGCACACCTGGAGTAATACCAAAGAATGAATCTTAGGGAGGGACAACAGCCTGAAGGACTTTCCTTCCAAATGCTAAGTCTCTATTTGATATTACATCTAGTCTATAATGTTTAGCAAAGGTATGGACAGACGACCACATAGCTGCCCTGCAAATCTGCTCGATGGATGCACTAGCCTTTTCCGCCCAGGAGACAGACATAGCTCTAGTAGAATGAGCTTTCAAGGATTCTGGAGGAGGCAAATCTTGAACTATGTATGTTTCACAAATTGCTTTCTTAATCCAATTTGCTAGCGTATTTTTTGCAATTTTCTTCCCTTTATTGGGGCCTCCATATTGAACAAATAGGTTCTGATCCTTCCTCCAAGTTTCAGTCTCACTCAAGTAGCGGATTATAGTTCTTCTTACGTCCAACGCGTGGAATTCTTCCTTGCTATTTGATGGATTTTGACAGAATGAAGGAAGAATTATGGGCTGAGACATATGAAAATCAGACGACACCTTTGGCAGAAAAGAAGGTTCCAACTGGATGATGATCCTGTCCTCCAAAAGGCTTGGATTTCACCCACTCTCCTGGCTGTAGTCAGAGCTATAAGCAATGCCGCTTTCCTAGACAATTTGTCTATGTGTGCCTCAGCTATTGGCTCAAAAGGATGCAAAGTTAGGCCTCTAAGAACTATGTTGAGATCCCAAGGTGGAACTATTTTAGCTCTTGTTGGATTTATCCGAGAAGCAGCTATCATGAACCTCTTAATCCATCTGTTCTGGGCCAAATCAGTATCAAAATAGGAGCTTAAAGCCGAGACTTGGACCTTCAGTGCGCTTGGTCTTAATCCTTTAGACAGACCGTTCTGTAGGAAATCAAGATTCTGGCCACGTCAGGCCGAAAAGGATCTAATGGACGAGGGTCATACCACAGCTTGAAAGCTTTCCAGATTTTTTCATAGATGGAATTCGTGACCTGTCTTATGCTTTTCTGCAGTGTATGCATCCCCTGTACTGAGAAGCCTCTGGCTTTTAAGAGGGCGGTCTCAGAAGCCAAGCCGCTAGAGACAAATTCTGAGGGTCCGGATGGTAGATCGGGCCCTGATGCAGCAGATCATGGATTTGAGGAAGCATCAACGGATCCTCCATTTTTAGACTGCTCAATGTTCCGAACCATGCTCTTTCTGGCCACATTGGAGCTATTAGGATCGTCTTGACCCCTTCCGACCTGATTTTTTGAAAGGTCCTTGGTATTAACGGAATCGGGGGAAAGGCATAAGCGAACCCGACTTCCCAAGGGTGAGCGAATGCATCTATCCCGGTTGCTGAATCCTCGGTGTCCAAGGAGAAAAAGGCTCTTACTTTTGCGTTTCTCTGGTTCGCAAACAGGTCCACATCTGGGTATCCCCACTTTTGAACAATCATCTGAAATATCTTCGAGTTCAGACTCCACTCCCCTGGATGAATGTCTTTCCTGCTCAACAGATCTACCTGATAGTTGTCGGAGCCCCTCAGGTGCAGAGCCGACAAGGATAGTAGATGATGCTCCGCCCAGTGGAAGATCCTTTCTGAGATCATCTGCAATCTCCTGTTTCTTGTACTTCCCTGATGTCTAAAGTGGCTACAGTTGTCATATTGTCAGAGTAGACTCTGACATGTGATCCCTGAAGCAGAGAATTGGCTGCCTATAGGGTTTCCTCCACCGCTTTCAGTTCTCTTAGGTTCGAGGACTGCTCTGCTATTTCTTGTGACCAGATCCCTTGGAAGGCCACGTGGGAGACTACTGCTCCCATCCCCTTTCGCTTGCGTCTGTCTTGACCGATAACAAGGGAAGTTGAATCCATGCTGAACCTTTCTCCAGATTTTCTGGACAGAGCCACCACCTTAAAGATGCTTTCACCTTTTCTGGCAGATGAATCCTGCTGGAGAGGGAACTTGGAGATCTGTCCCAACAGGAAAGGATGTAGTTTTGAAGAACCCTTGAATGCGCTTGAGCCCAAGGTACCGCTTGAATAGATGAGGTCATGGACCCGAGGACGGACATGGCAAATCTTATTGACACTCTGCTCCGGTTCTTCAGTGCATAAACTTTCGACCTTAACTGAATCTGCTTCTCTTTTGGCAGAAAAGAGGCTTGCTGCTGAGAATCCAGGAGAATTCCCAAGAAGGTCTTCCTGGTGGAGGGAATCACATCTGACTTCTTGTAGTTTATCAACCATCCTAAAGATTCCAGGATCTGGATGGTCATCTGAAGGTCTCTTTCCAAACTTGAAACAGAGAGCCATCACCAAAAAATCGTCTAAATAGGGGACGATGCTGATATTCCGTTTTCTTAGACAAGTTACCACCTCTGCTAGGATCTTTGTAAACAGACTGGGTGCCGACGAAATGCCGAAGGGGAGTACATTGAATTGAAAATGAAGTACCTCTCTGTTCGGACTTACGGCAAATCCTGAGAAATTTTCTGTAGGCCGGATGAATTGGCACATGGTAGTATGCCTCTTGCAGGTCTACTGTTGCCATGACAAATCCTTTCCCAATCAACGGAATCGTGGACCTTATAAACTCAATCTTGAACCTTCTGTATTTCACATATTGGTTGAGATGTTTTAGATTGAGGATTATCCTGTAAAAACCTGAAACCTTTTTTAACAGAAACACCTGAGAATAATGACCTTCTCCTTGTTCCATGTGAGGCACTGGTGAAATAACTCCCGAGTTTTGAAGATTCTGAAGACCTGTCATTAGCAACTTGTGTAATCTTGTCTGGTCAAGACTTTACTTCTATCCTTTTTGGAGGGTAGATAGCAAAGTCTATTTCGGATCCTACCGTCACCATGTCCAGGATCTTCCTGTCTGAAGATATTAGCTGCCATTGAGGAAGGAAGCTTGCAATTCTGCCTCCTACCTTCTTGGCGTCATTGTCTGTCTTGCCTAGAACCTTGAAAGATATTCCTTCCTCTTCCCCCTTTAGGGTAACTCCAGCAACCGATTTTACCCTTGCCTCTGTACGGAAATGCTTGCTGCTGTTGTTGTTGAGGGGGAAGAAATTGTCTCTTCCTGAAGTTTCTTGGATTCTTCGGCTCTGGCAGAGACTTCTTCTTGTCGGATGCTTTCTCCAACAACTCGTCCAGGACTGCTCCAAACATATACTCTCCTTTAAACGGGATGGAACAAAGCTTAGATTTTGATGAGTTGTCCCCACTCCACATCTTCAACCATAGAGCTCTTCTTGTAGAATTAGAAAAGGCCGCCGATCTTGCCGCAATCTTGACAGACTCCGCCGAGGCATCAGCTAGGAATCCAGTGGCCTTTTGCAGCAAAGGAAGAGATCCCGGCAGTCCTCCCAAGGAGTACCTTTCCAGAGATGTTCCTCTAGTTGTTGGAGTCAGAGAAACATGGAATGAGCTACACAAGTCAAAGCGATATTAGTCTTCAGTGAAGCCGCCGATGTTTTTCATGTCTTCCTTAGCAGACTGTCCATCTTCCTATCCATAGGATCCTTGAGCTGGAACGAGTCTTCAAAGGGAAGGGTTGTTTTCTTCGCTACCCTTGCCACTTGCACATCAACCTTCAGAACTTCAGTCCATAGTTTAGCCGCATTTTCATCCAGAGAGAATCTATCCTTCATTTCTCCTGCAACACTAAGTCTTTTGTCAGGTGACTCCCATTCATCCAAAATTAGACTCCGAATGTTGTCATGCACCGGGAACACTAACTTCTTCTTGGATTTCAGACCCCCAAACATCTCATCCTGAACTGTACGGGTTTTCTTCTCCTCTTCCACCTGCATAGTGTCTCTCACCTGCGACAACAATTCTTCCATATTCTCGGCAGAAAAGTAATATTTCCTATCCTCCTCATGATCTTCACTTAGGACCCCTTCCTCAGGTTCCTCCATACATCCCAATTCTTCTGAATCAGAGGTATCCCTAACCGTATACTTTCTCCTTTTTGATGGAGATGGACCCTCAGCTCTGGCTTGCGAGAATGACTGTGAGGAGGCTAGGGAGGATTGTATTTCCTGCCGAACCATTCCCCTGACTTCTTCCATAAGGGAAGGCTGTTCTTCCTTCACAATGCTGCTAGTGTATTTCTGGCATAGGGGTTTCTTATGCCCGGAAGAAAGCTTTTTCCTACAGATGGCACATTTGCGAACTGTAGTATTTTCTCCCACTCTCGGTGCAGGATCCTAGTCTCCCTAAAATTAAAAAAGGGGAGATTTAAAATATATTTGGGATCCTGCTCAAAAGACAGTGGGGAATAACCTTGGACCTAGTACTTACTGGGGCCGGGTTAGCCGTGGGCTCTGCAGACGCAGGCTTTGGAACAACACCCTCCATAGTAGCAGAATATTCTGTCCTACCTTAATGATGTCTTCTTATCTGGGTCTTTTATAGAGGAGACCGAGATCCAGCGTCAAATTTCCACCTATCCGGTGAAAGATCCTCCATTCCTGGGCAAACCACGGTTTTCCAGTTTGAATTTCCCGCCGCGGCCCCATACGTTGCACGGTGGAATACACCGGAAGTGACGTCCCGCAGGCCGAAAACCTGACTTCCGGTGCATCCTGCATGCGCGCCGGAATGCTGTCATGGAGGACAGAGGAGACTCCGGCTGGGGAGCTACAGGAGGCCCCCAGCTCCCAAACCCCACTCAGCTTTACCCGTAGGCGCAGGCGAGTGAGGGGGTCAACCTCCCGAAGGAAATGGGAGCTGCCAGGGAAGGAAGGCCGGAGGCGATCGCTCCCTGCAGCCCGGCCCGGTAAATTTAATAGGGCCCTGCTCGCCGGCCGCAGGCACCCCAGGTAGCCTCTTCATCCCATGGGGACAGGAAAACACTGGGGATGGTAGTGGGGAGGGGCTATTTAACCTCTTGTTTTCCTGCCCCTAATTAGGATGGGGAGGCTACCTCCAGGTGTGTTGTTGTAGAGGGGATTGGAGAAAGCTCTATTTTTGTTTCATCTGTCCACAGAATATTTTCCCAGAAGGATTGTGGTTTGTCAAGGTACTCTTTGGCAAAGGTCAGTCGTTCCTTTTTATGTGTTTTCTACAGCAATGGTTTCTTCCTTGGCCTTCGCCCATAAAGCTCTGCTTGGATTAGTGGGCGGCATATGGTACTTGTTGAAACCATGAACACAGACAGTTCCAGGTTGGCCTTCAGGTCTTTGGATGTTTGACATGGTGTTTTTACACCATTCACACCAACCTTTCAAGACATCTCGTCAATTTTGCTTTTTCCCCCACATCTGGGGAGATTGACGGTTCCATGCTTGGCAAACTTCTTAATAACATTGAGCACTATTGAAACTGGGAAACCAAGGTCTTTGGAGATGGCTTTATATCCTTTGGAAGTCATGTTTTCTAAAAGCAGTTCTGATATCCTCAGACATCTCCTTTGTCTTCACCATTGTGGCAAAGGAACAGGACCTACCATGTGACTTTTTAAAACACTGAAGTCATCATTCATTGGCTAATTCAGGTCACATGGGCACCGACAATCACAGGTGAATCTCTTTTTGTGATTTACCACAGGCGAGTGAAAATGTGTTTCCATACTAAATTAATATAAAGGGTGCCGATACTAGTGCCACAGCAAGATTTGAGTTTTTCTATTTTTCCCTCCCATTGTTTTAAATTATTGTTTAGCATTTGCTCTTTTGTATTTAACACGAGTGCTCCATGCAAAAACAAAAAAACAAAAACAGCTTTACTTGATTCATTTTTTTCAGAAGATATTCCACATTATGTACTTAAACTTCATGGGTGCCAATAAATAGGAGCAGGACTATAGTGTGGCCCAATGGGCCACATTTGGCCCTTTGGTTCTTCCAGTGCAGCCCATAGTCTGGGACAGACAAAGGTCTGGATACAGTGAAGTCCAACAGCATGCAGCCGTCCCACATCCAGTGTCTCATTTTCACTGATATTTGCGTACTTGGGATGCAGATACCAGTGGAAATAATGATGGAACAGGGAACCATCAGTTCAATCATTGAGCCTGTACATCTGAGAGTGCAGTAGGCGCCATGACTTCACTACTCATTGCACCTGCTACGCCGCAGTACAAATGACAGGTGTTTTCAATAATGAATAAGAACAGATCACATCACCAATGACCACCTCCACGCTACTTTACAGATTGCTATAGCACCAGACTTAAAACCAGACAGACACACTAAGCATGGGAAACCAATGTCAGACATTTGGCCAGAAAACAATAGGTAAGCATTTTTAAAAACCTGAATAAAAAGTAATACATTTCAAACAATAAATCTAGTTGAATTACATTTTAACCATACATTTGAATGGTTGTGCTTATATTTTGTTTTGTGTTTATTTTTTTAAGAACTTGATCAATGGATGTGGATGTATGATACAGTGCCTCAAGTTATTTAACAATATGGCAAGGAGAAGTTACATTTATACAGTTTTACAGTTACCGAACAGCCCTTTGAAGGCAACAATAATGCTTATTTGGCCCTCAGTGAAAAGTTTGACATCCCTGCTAATGTCTGGGAAAAAAAAGGAGATATGTCTGATATTTATCCTGGTCTTGTATAAAACCCATCCATGCAAGTCTAAGGGTCAGGGAAAACCTCAGATAGCATTCTGATGGCATCATAGTGCTTGTCTGTTTTTCACTGATTAATAGGAATGGCTTGAGAAAGCTCCAGTTTTATTTTTTTTGCATACCAGAAAAACTGATGAAACACTGATAAAAATTGACACACTGACCAAACACTGATGAAAATCTGATCAAAAACACTGATTAAACTTGGTCTTTTTTTCAAGTACGCAAAAAAAATAATGTGTGATCCTGGGCTTAGAGTTTTGCTTTTATTTCTTATTAAAGGACAGCTGTAATTTGGTCACTATATGAAAACACGCTTTCATTGCACTATTTTTTATCACTATATACTCCTATGTATTGCATGTATTTGAAAAGAATCAATTACAAAACAAAAGTGTTCTAGAATATTTATTTCCAATATGCCTGCATTGGAATATTAGACAAAAAAGGCACAAACTCACATAAAAGAAACAACAATAATAGTCTAGGCAAATCTACAAATATTACTTATTTCAAAAGGAAGAATGTTATCAAACAATCAGTATCTGCCTGAAGATCGACAGAGGTTTTACTCAAAGTATAACAGGACAAGAAAGCAGCAGTTTCAATTGAGAACATGAAGTGTGAGTTTTCATCCACTTCCATTGCCAGGAAAGGTAGGACCAATTCTCAGAAAACAAAAGCAGCAGTGAATGATGCCAAATCCTAAGGTCAGACCAGTAAAATAGACTCTTCCCTTAGATGGTGAAAGCAGCTATCAGAGGGCTGAATCAACAGCCATTTTATCTGCCTATAAGCAAATGAAATAATACGCTGCAGGATGTTGAACTGTATATTCCTGCTACCATATATACAGGATTTACACCATTTATAATTCAATAACCAGAAGTGAATGGTCTGTAGGACAAAGTACGGACCATTTCCTCATGGATGACATGAAGCCAGTCACTATGGTACTGGCAATCTTTTGCTGCCAAAATGCACCAGGACTCAATTTTGGGCAGAGAAGAAATCTAAGCAAGGTTGGATTTTGTGGGATGGGGTGTATACTTGTAAAGATATGAATTTGGAAACCATTGACAAAATATAGATACTCAGATACTCTGCTTCCAACTAGGACCAATGGACAATATAGCAAGTTGATCGCCACTTGTTTGCTTCCATTTACATGCAGGTATGCATCGTTCATTAAAAGACAGTTTATTGTTGGCAACAATGGAGGGATGTGAGGCCTGCAATGATATTTATGTCCACATAAAATATGCGATCACACAACAAAGGATCGTATTATCGGTGGAGGTGTGGAGTAATGAACAGGATCAAATGTTCATAATCATTGGTCTGTAAATTGGTCTTTACTCAGTTTTCATCATGATCCTTTGTCAGAAAGGATGGGCAGCCAGACACCTCTGGTGCTGTTCTAGCGATACAGTATGGTACCAGGACAAAAATTACTAGTTCAAAATGAAGCTTTTTGGATAGGATTGTTATGGCTGCAGTACAATAATATAGAGTGTGAACCCTGTACATGCAGGTAAATTAAAGGTAGTCGGTCAGCGCAAAGTTACTGATCAAACCAAGCACTTAGGTGGAGAGGTGCTCTGAAACTTCATGCCACCCTATTTGTTTGTCGTTATCCTCGCCCTCCTCTGGCAGCTGTAAATCTGAAGCGATCATTAAAGAAAGAGGGGTTGAGAGACACAAAGTATGCAGTTAAAAAGGTGCACTGAACTGCTCGGCCATGCTAAGAGTGCACTGAGCACCCGTGCTTGTTTGGAACAGTCATTTTGAGCTGACAGACTCCTTTTAAATAAGTACTCTTGAAAATCTTTTTATTGACTAAACCGGTCTAAACGTATTTGTAATGTAATGCAAGTGTGGAAATATACCGTACTTTCCATCGCCATTCTGGTCCTCTTCTGAGTCACATGACTTCTATTCTGACTTTCTGGATAACATTGGGGTCTGTGTGAGAGCCGGAAGTCGCTTTCACTGTGTGCATCTTTGTAGACTCGTTCTAGGCTCCATAGACTTACATTGTAAAAGCGACTTCCGGCTCATACACAGACCCCAATGTTATCCGGCAAGTCAAAATAGGCTTCACGTAAATGAGAAGAGGAGCTGATCGGCGCTGGAAAGACTGCAATCAGCGAGTATATTACTGCACTTACACTACATATACATTTAGATGTATTTAGGCAATATAAAAGGTTTCATAGAAGCGCTTCTTTACCATGAAATGTCTAAGTGTATGACTGTTCAAACAGTTTGGACAATAAAACCACCCATTAACATGCACGCCTGGCTTAAACAAATGCATATATGAATCATAAAACTAAAAAGGAGTAGTAACTGCTGGACACCACTGGAAGTTCAATTATATCTCAAGTGGGAAGACCGGAAATGGTTGGCGAAACGATACATGGCTTATCTAATTGCCCCAATCTCCAAACCTTAACCAGCAATGGATGCTCACAGATGACTGGTAGCCTGTTGTACAAGATCGTTTAAAGATTATTAAAATTACAGCTATATCCTACAGGACAAGGGAAGCGGACGTACACGGTTGTGCAGATGTCAGGGTAGTCGGGCTCACTGACCGATTTCTGGAACAGTGAGCCAATTGGGGAAATAATTTGAGAATTGCAACAAACAATGCCCTCAAAATGAGGTTCTACCATTAAAACTTTTTTTTTTTTTCTATATTTTTGTACAAGTTACCCAATAAAAAAGCTGCTTTTCTGTCAACCCAAAAATAAAAAACAACAATGTTATGACTGCCGGGCAATGAGAAATTATGTCTGAGGTAAACGTTGAATTTTTTTTTTAATTGCTAATGGAATATAGAAGTTTATAAATTATAACATTTCACAAAAATATATCTTTATATTTGGTCAGGAGTGATATCATATCTGATAAACGCATGTGCTGGGTGGTAAATAAAAAGGGACTGCTGCTCTTTGCTACAGATTTTCCTTCCCATCTCCATGAGTACCTTATGATGGCCACACATTCAATACATTATATTTCACCATTTACAATTATTAAAACCCACATTATTATTAAAGATACATTTACGGCAAGCCTTACAGTTTGGACCGCCATCTTGTCTTCTATGTGCTTACAAAGAAGGTAGTAAGAAGTGGATATTGGCAAAAATAAATGGCTGGGTAGTCAGTTTGCAAACAATTGCTTTCGGTCACCCCAAAATGCAAAAATACAACTTTTTCATACGCTTAAAAAGTGTCTGCCTGGCGTCACGCACTTCCGAATTGGGAGTATATGAAGCCATCACAAGGAAGGGTGGAAACGGACCTCCATATTCATGTCATATTGTCTACACAGACATCACGCACACTAAGGGTTAAACGCTATGGTGCGGTCACAAAACATTACTACTGATGAGTGCAAGTGCTCGCTACTGGAGTTTGTCTAGGGTGCTCGGGTACGCACCAAGTATCGCGGGTGCCCAAGTGACATGTTCGAGTCCCCGCGGCTGCATGTTACACAGCCAAGAAACATGCGGAAATTGCCCGTGTTTGTCAGGCGATCCCCGCAAGTTTTTTTAAGCTATCAGCCGTGAAACATGCGGCCGTGGGGACTCGAACATGTCACTCGAGCCCCCGCGATACTCTGTGAACACCCGAGCACCCCAAGCAAACTCCAGTAACGAGCACTTTGCTCATAACTAAACATTATGTATTGATACATGGAGTCTGACCGCACAGGGACAGTCACGTATACTGAAAAATCGCACATTTCTTAAATATGGGGCCACTGAGAGCAATTGTGACAACAAGGAATACCCCCCTACCCCTTCCAAGGCAAATGAGAGCCATCGTAGTTTGTCAGCTTTTGTCCTGCAGATCTGACACGTATGGGTGGTCAATGGGGCTCATATGGTTCTGTACCAGTACATAGATAGAGGCACCATATTTCAATTGTCCCAATTTCCTATGCATTGTTGTTTTCCTGGATGTAATAAAAAACAAAATATTAGGCCTCAGTATTAAAACTCGCCTTGTTGTCTATAGCAACCAGTCACCGTTCACTTATTTTTTTTCACAGCAGTTTTAAGAAAAGAAAAAAAAAAACATGAAAGTTTTCTTGGTTGCTATTGATAATAAGGTCAGGGTTTTCGAATTAAAGTGGCCTTATGTCTTGTTAATGACAGAATTGATACACGACCGCAATAAGACAACATACTGGGCTTAATTTATCAAAATGGTGGAACAAATACAGGTTATGTTGCCCATGGCAACCGGTGTTCAGCTTTAATTTCTTGAACTGCTCTGGTGAAATGAAAGCAGCGCTGCGATTGGCTGCTATGGGTCACAAGCACAGACTTTCTATCAGACAGCTTAGGCATACAAGGCCCATATTTCTGAGTTCTCAAATTTTACATATTAAAAGTAATGGGGAGAAGAACAGGAGGGGTCTCATAGAAGCTACCTTTTTTCACCACTTAGAACCATTAGCTATATCCAGTAGGATGGGCATGTCTTATGGTCTGTTCTGTATTACTATTTTTGCCAGTTCTGCTTTTTACATCGTCTAAAGCACCTGATTAACTCTTCAGGAGCCGATCAGCACCCAATCTAACAGTTACCTCATGAAGAAACTTAAAGCATAGCCATCAATTATTTTCCCCCCATAAATGAACAGTGCACGTGAATATAAGAAATGTTGTAATACATCTTATCAGGGAAATCCACTCTTTTCCCCTCCTTCTGGACTGATCTTTCATTCTCAAAATTCTCAATTCATAAAATCTGTCTTCGGTGTCTACAGGTTTTCCCACGAACAAAAGTACATTTTAATCAATAGATCTTGGAATAATAATAACTTCCACAATTGGTTGTGATACAAAAATAAAATGTTCCTGTGCTGAGATAATCTTATAAATGTGCCCCTGCTGTGTCCGTGTAATGGCTGTGTCTGACCGTACAGGAACAGGGTGCGATCATACCAAGAGAATATACAGACAGGACAGCACGGGATCTCAGCTGCTGCTTTCTGTGAGGTAAAACATGTATAAAAACAAGCAACTAAAGCTTTACCTCACAGAAAGAATCAACTGTGATTCCCTGCTGTCCTGTCTGTATACTCTCTTTTGCTTCTCCCCAACCCAGGAGCTATCTTCACTGAATATATATTTTACCTGTAAATTGAGAGTAAAAAAAAATCAATCCAGTAGGAGAAAGCAGCAGATTTCTCTGATAAAATATTGCAAAAAGTTGCATATTTTCATGTATACTATTGATTTATGAAATAAAAGTTATAAAGACGGTTAACCTTTAAACAGTTTAAGGAGCTGCTCATTTTGAAATATTATTTTTCCGTAGAATTGCAGACCTATAAACTAACAAGCTGAACATTTTCTCACCATCCTGGGTTCAGTGCTGCCTCTTTGGCGGGGCTCCAATCTCTTGTTGTGATGCTGCAATAGTGACCACAGCACAAGTGACCGCTGCAGCCAATCACATGCACTGGAGTGGTGACGTCACCACCACAGTTTATCAACAAAGATCGGAGCAGTGACAAAGAGGAAGCACTAGATCCAGGGAAGGTGAGAAACAGCTACTTTATAGCACTGCAGTCCTATGGAAATATTTTAAAGGGACAACCCCTTTAAAAGGGATATTCCCATCTCCAAGATCCTATCCCAATATGTAGTAGGTGTTAAAATAATAATATTAGCAAATACCTCCAATTTGAAATGTAGTATAGTTTTTCTCATTCGCTTTGTCTCTTTCCTCATGTGTAGGCATTGCAGGACCTTAGGTATCCGTGGTTTACGACCATTAGTAACTAGCTGTCACTATATCAGTGGTCGTAACCACGGATACCCAAGGTCCTGCAATGCATGCACAAGACGAAAGAGACAGAGAATCAGAAAATCTATACTACATTTCTAATTGGAGATATATTTGCTAATATTATTACATCTACTACATATTGATATAGGATCTTGGAGATGGGGATACCCCTTTAACCTTCTTAAAATCCAATACAAATCTGGGTTATTGCACAGCTGTCTGTTGCTTAAAAAAATTATTTAATTCTGTAGCTGCATGCGTTTTGCAGTTTGGCCAAGTACAAATCCCAGCATGATCTCCTAGATTTATATAGCAGTAGATATCAGTATGTAGACTAATGACAGAATTGTATATACATGATTTAGGACAATATGTTGAGATATATGTAATTACACAGAACCCACAACGATTTTGGGGGCATATTTTGGAGATGCTGTTAGTTGGGCAGCACGCTGATAACACAGGAATGTCAAGACCAAAGTGGAATTGGATTGTCTTACCAGAACATAAACCGATAGGTTTGCGATTATTTACATCATTGTGACATAAACCAGCAGAATCTAAGATTACAAAACATAAGGATACTTCTGCTATAGAGGTCCTCAGTTCATATAGAGCTTTAGATATTTTGCACGTAAAATGGGATTTGTGGCACCAATGGTACTGGTACCTCCCCACAAAAAATGAGATCACTGTTTTAAATAGCAATTCATGTCTCAAATAAGTAAAACAGAATATTTGCAATTCACAATTATCACAAGACATTTTTTTTTCCTAAAAGTGACATTTAAATTAAAGAGGAGCTCAGTAGACTCTCTGGGGACAATGAAAATATAAGAGCAGAGGGCTTTGTTAATACAGTATATACACAATGCACCTGAGGGTGAGCTCCTTCATCGCACGGGTATGAGAATCAGCGTTTGCTTGTTATAGGACTACAAGCTCACAATATTACAGGGTGCCTAGAGTAAACTACAAGGAAGGGTCAAATCTTTTGCAAAAACAGGTAGTGGACTTGATCTAGAAGTGAGCTATCCATCAGGACCAGAATACAGGATGTTCCTGTCCATCGCTTCAGTTCAAAACTGAAAGGGAAAAAAAAATCACTTATTAGACAGCAATGGAAACCGCTAATATTTGGTATATGGTGTACAATCATTTTATGTGGACCTTACACAAGTTTGAGCATGTTAAACTGGCCACATCATGGTGTAGTGGCTGCAGAACAGACTAAAACACAGTGAAAATGATAAATTAAAAAAAAAAACACGAAGACTAGATTCACCTCTGCGGGTGGTTACTTTTTCCCCTGCATGACATTGACCAATCATAAGCAGGAACCGACATGCTCTCCTCACTGATCGGCATCTACTTTTATTGCAAGTGTTGGTGGGGAGTAAACAGGTGTGTGCCATTACCAACACATCTGCATCTGGAGCTCTCATCCCACGGCACTGTCAGTGTTGGAGGAGGCAAAGTAGGGCAGTGCTGTGGGATGAGAGCTTCAGATGCGGAGATGGTTGTAATGACACAGATCTGCTCTATTCCCCTGCCCCACTGTAATCACAGTAAGTTCCGGAAAAGAGATCAGTGTGCAGTCCGACTATCTCAGACGTCATGCATATTTTTTATTTTTTTTTATTTTTTATTTTTTTTAAGCCTCCTAACTTTAGGACTGATCAACGACATGCACTCAAGGGAAAAAAAATAACCACTTCAGAGATGAATCTGTGCTAAAACCCCTTTAGCCTTAGTAGAAATTAGCATATCAATTTTAACTAGCTAATCTATCCGAAACGGAGATAAGGAATGAAAAAAATGTGTTTTATTCAGCTCAGCAGATACTATTCCATGATGTGCCCAGTTTAACATGCTCAAACTTGTGAAAGGTCCTCTTTAAATATGATAAAACATTGGATTTGCATAACAAATGTTCCATATGTGGAATTAAACAAGTGGTTTGAAACTACTATACTTGGACTGTCCATTTTAAAAAAACATACTACCAGAGCTACAATAGAATCATTTAGAGAAAAGTATATTCAAGTGTTTGAAGGCCCAGTCAAAGTCCAAACCCAAATCCCATTGAGAATCTGTGGTAAGACTTGAAAATTGCTGTTCACAGACGCCTCCATCCAATCTCACTGAGCTTGTTTGCAAAGAAGAATGGGCAAAAATTTCAGCCTCTAGATGTGCAAAGCTCATAGAGACATACCCCAAAAGACTTGCAGCAGTAATTGTGATCCTAAAAAGCACAGTCTTCGGAGTGGCTGAATACAAATGCACGTCACAATTTTAAGATTTCGATTTTTAAAATATTTAGAAAATCATGTGTCATTTCCTTTACATTTCACAAATACTTGCTACTTTTTGTTCGTATACACATAAAATCCCAATAAAATACATTTAAGTTTGTGGGTTTAACGTGACAAAAAATGTGGAAACAGTCAAGGGGCATGAATACTTTTTCAAGGCACTTTAAGTATTACAGGTTCTCCTCTTTACCTGTTAGTACAGCCTTCTTCACAGATTGCACAGCTCTGTTCTCAGAACGGTCACTGATGGAGGTGCATGTGACCAGATCTGTCCACCAGTCTTCTCCAACTGAAAAACACGGCACATGGGAGAGTCGTTTTTTTTATTGGAGGTTGATGGACAGGTCTGGTCACATGCTCCTTCATAAGAGAACATTTTTTAGACAGGAGTGCTGTGAAGTTTGTAAGGCCGGACACAAAATCATGTCTTCAGGACACTTGTTAACATAAAGAAAAGACAAATCTTTTAAAGTGAAGCAGTGTGGCTTTTAAAGGGAATCTGTCACCAGGTTTTTGCGACCCCACCTCTGAGCAGCATAATGTAGGGGCAGAGACCCTGATTCCAGCGATGTGTCACTTACTGGGCTGTTTGCAACAGTTTTGATAAAATCAGAATTTCATTTGGTGCAGATCTACCAGTTCTCTGAATGCTGAGCTCTGTGTAACCCACCGACACCACTGATTGACAGTTTTCTGTGCATATTTGACAGCTTTCTGCCTATGCACATCAGTGGTGTGAGCGGGGTAATAGTAAGTGCATGATTACGGAGGACTACCTGGCAGCAGGTTTACTAGTCCTCTATTAATAATTTCCTGATCATAATAAGACAGTGATTTTATAAAAACGTCAGCAAGAAGTATAAGCTCAGTATAATCCCACCCCCACCAACTGATTGTTTAGGCAGAAAGCTGGGAATCAGTGGAGTGGGCAGAGCTACACAGAGCTCAGTATTCAGAGAACTTGTAGATCTTCAGCAGTTAAAACAGTGATTTTTATCAAAACTACAGCAAGCAGTCCAGTAAGCGATACATTGCTGGAATCCGTGTCTCTGCCCGCTCTCAGATGGGGTACCAAAAAAACCTGGTGACAGGTTCCCTTTAATCCCCTTACCGACATATGATGTCATATGACAGCTCCCTGACTTTGATGCTCGCACTTGGATTTTTTTTTCACCACTTAAATAAAAACAGAAAGAAACAAAAAAAAAACTATACATTTGGTATCTGTGTACTCGTTAGGACGTGGAGAATCATACTGCCAAGTCCATTTTAGCATGCAATGAACATGGTAAATAAAAAAAAAACATAAAACAATTGTGAAAAGACACTTTCTTTAGTAATTGCAACGCACTTGGATTTTTTCCTGTTTACCAGCACACTATGTGGTAGAATGAATGGAGTCATTCAAAAGTACAACTAGCAAAAAAACTAGCCCTCAAACAGCTATACTGAAGGAAAAGGGGAGGAAAAAACAAACGGAAAATGGCCACAGCAAGAAAGAGTAATCGTAATTCAAATATCTTTTCAGGTTAAGATTTCTGGCTATTGTATGACTTGTATCCTGCATATACATCAGTTTTCCCATCTGTAGGCTTTATCTCTTAAATTTGCAATAGACTGAGCTGGTGGAAGGAGACTAACTGAATGAGGATCTCTCCCTTACACAGCGCAGCACAGAGAAATGGATTCCTGCTCTACTTTTCTTTTTTAGCACACAGAGAAAAGCAGTGGCAGCATGGAGGACATTATACAGCAGTCCTGAGCTGTCTGGATGCTCATGTGTCTGTTTTCTTTCTATGCTCCTCAGCCCCCTATCCATAGCGTATAAGGCTATGTTCACACGTTGCGTTTTTTGCTGCGTTTTTTTCTGCAGGCAAAACCTGCTCTCTTGGCAGTAAAGCAAAAGCAGGTTTTGCTGCGTTTTTCACGATCCCAAAAGTTCAGCTTTGCTTCCACTACAGAAGCATGAAAACAGATCACCAATGCAAGACATATGTTCATGCAAAAATACACATTACAAACGTAACAGAGGGGGGGAATTGGTTTACCTAAGACATTGGCAGAGCATTGTGTTTGAAGAACACTGTTTACTTTTACACTTAATTCTGCCATTGAGTTGCTTAGGCATTGTACAATTTCACACCTTGGTCCACCACAGGCATTGTTCAATGTCACACCTTGGTAGGCCAATATTTGCTTTGTACGCATCACTAATTTAATTAAACATTATGGTACTTGGGAAAATCACAAAAATAAATGGGTTTCACATACTGCTGTAGCTGCTTTTTTTCACTAAAAATGCAGGAAAACCTGATACCTGCGTTTTTTGCACTTACTCGTTGCTTTCTATGGGTGAAAAAAACACTGCAAAAACACTGAAAGAAGAAGTGACATGCTGCAGTTTTCAGAAATGCAGCAGTTTTCTAATTCAGTCAGGAAAAAAAACAAATGTGTGTGCATGAGTTTTCTGAAATCTCATATACTTTGCTGGTACTGTAAATTGCAGCTGAAAATTTGCACCAAAAAAGTGCAGCAAAAATGGAACGTGTGAACATAGCCTAACATGACACCATTGTGAGTAGACTAGCTGTCTTGACTGAGTAAGAGCGAGTTCAGCAGTTTTTTTCCCTTTTGATTGGATGACAAATTCAGTAAGTAGGTGGATAGGTGGGGACTAGAAGTGTCTCATAAGTGAAGAAAGAAGCAGATTTGTCAGATAAACTATTTTACAAAGTTTCATATATTTGCCTTTTCTCTTGATCTATCTAAACTTTGGCGAATGTACAGTTCCCGTTTAAGGATTTACCAAGTTCTGTTTTTTGTTTTTTTTTGGACCAACTTTTGGCTACAGTGACACTTCATTCTAGTGATAAGTGGGAGTCATAATGGATATTGATAACATATCCCAGCTGATAACTAAATTAAAGCACAGGAGGCACGTATACACTTTATTTCAGGAGATTTTGAACAGGAAAGTTTTTTTTACATTTGATCTTTTCACAGTCGGGTGCTGTAATGAAACCAAAACCAGGATGGAAGCAATGCAAGTAATATACTTACTGAACTCAGTACTTGAATGCTAGTCATCTGCGGCCACCATGCCTTTCACTGGATCTTTCTCCCGCATCTAAAATTGAAACATCAGAATAATTATTCCTGTATTAACTAAATACATAAACAAAATCTAAAACATTTTGCTTGATCTAGTAAGTAAATACATTTGAAAGCAAAGATAATCATTTTTTGACATTTTACAGTACGTTATACTATTATATTCCTCTTTATTAATATTATTCCAATAAACAACACATGCAGGAACATGGTCTGATCATACCACATCTCCTGGGCAGAGGGGGCAAGCAAAAGAGTATACAGACAGGACAGCAGAAGATCGCAGCTGATTCTTTTTGTGAGGTAAATCATTTCACCGCCTGTTTTTAAACAAAATTTTACTTAAAAAAAGAATCAGCTGTGATCCCCTGCTGTAATGTCTGTATACTCTTTTGCTTCCTCCCCTGCCCAGGAGATGTGGTATGATCAGACCCTGTTCCTGTACGGTCAGACACGGCCATTACACAGTACACAGCAGGGACACATTTATATGATTATCTCAGAACAGGAACATTTTATTTAAATACATTCAATTGTGGAACGTATTATTATTCCAAGATCTATTGACTAAAATGAACTTTTGTTTGTGGGAAACCCCTTTAAGTATGTATTTATTCTTTTGTATATCTCGTACTATGACCTTTGCAGTCTTTATTTTCCCTTTTTATTAAGTCAGGTTTTTGAGCTCCATGTACTCTTCTTTCATTTTTGGCTTTTTTTCCCATATCACATACTTATTAAACAAAATCAGTAATCTTGCATTTTTCACACTGGCTACTGGGTTGTTGTTTTTTTAGACTGTAAGGCAATGTTCACACATTGCATTTTTTTCAGCGTTTTTTTCTGCAGCAAAACCTGATCTCTTGGCAGGAGGTTTGTTCAGGATTTTTCTTGCTTTTTTGCTTGCTTTTTTCACTGTCATTTTGTCTCTTTATGCATGTACATAAAGTTCAGTGAGAAAAAAAAAATCTCATTTTGGTTTTGCACAAAAAACCAGACACCTGCGTTTTTGGTGTGTTTTTTTCACCACCCATTACTTACAATGGGTGAAAAAACGCTGAAAGAAGTGACATGCTCTATTCTGCAAAAAAAAAACAAAAAAACACGCAAAGCACAAAATACTGATCAAATAAAAACCAACCTGTGTGCATGAGATTTCTGGAATCTCATAAGACTTTGCTGGTACTGTAAAACGCAGCTGAAAATTTGCATCAAAAAAACGCATCAAAAACGCAATGTGTGAACATGGCCTTAAGAGCCTTGACACATGAGTTAGAGTATAAAGCCAAGCCAAACTCTTCTGTAAAATAAAAAAAACTCCATTTGTGGACAACTGGTTTGGAGGTTCCTCCCATCATTGTAAAGGGCTGTGTAAACAGGTCTTAGATGGAAAGTCTAAGGGGTAAAGTTTCTCCTTAAAGAGTAACTAATCTTTTATTTTAATACTTTTGCCCAAGGAAAGTTATAAAACTTTGCAGATCAATTTATTAGGGAATTTGTCTTCTTTCCTGTAAGAAAATTTCATGCAAGTGGCTTCCATATCCATACCCCTGCTTTTTCCCCATTCCAATTGCACTGATTTCAGAACATACCCATATGGATTACAGATGATGGCAGTTCAGCACCGGTGTCTCATAACTCTGGGGATAAGCAGCTGCAGGAGATGGTTCAGATAAGCACAGATGTTTTATGCTTATTTTTTTTTATTTTTGAATTGGGAAAAGTGGATGAGCCAAATGTTTGAACAGATGCCCCACCAGGATTACGCAATTTAAAGGCTGGTGTCAGAGAGATTAGTACAGACATTTAAGTGGTTAAACTGCAGCAATTGGGAGTTAGCGTCTTCAATTTCTGTTAGAGGCAGGTGCCAGCTGTGTAACACAGGAGGCACCTACTCCGGATGGACACCCAGACTATTCTGTAATAATATGTCATAGAGCAGGAGGGGTTAATACAGATGGGAATACGGAAATGTGATTCTGGATAAGATGAAAAGGTAGCATCTGGCAGAAGAAATCCTAGGGTCATTCTCTAGAGAAGCAGAAACACCAACCTCATCAAGCTCTTTCTTAGTTTCATCCTCCATCCTGCGAATGTCCTCCATGGTTAACTCCACCCACCTGTCCAGCCAGCAGAAAAGCTGCCGATGAAAATTCGTAAACAATCGCCTCTCTTGCTGAAAGAAAGAAAATAAAAAATTACAAACATGGCAAAAAGATAAAAAAAATAGTGCACTCAATTGGAAGGAAATCCATAATTAAAAGTGAGCAATACGATTTGGGCCGCCCTGCTCAGGTGTCCAGTATGGTCCTCCGTGGGAGTCAGTCTTCACTTCTGTACCCGGCATTCTCACTGCCTCTGGTGATTACTAGGCCATGCAACATTTAATAAAAAAAATACCATGGTGTAATGGACGTCAAGAGGTCCAAAAAGAAACACCAAGGTTACTTACCAGTAGCAGTTTTTTCCTGAATCCATGACCGCACACCTTGAGAGAGGGATCCGCCCCATCAAGGACAGGAAACCGTTTGAAATAAAAGAGCGTTGCCTCTCCCTCGCTTCAGTTGATTACAGAACATTGAGAGGACCTCCAGAAAAGGTTAGACACATAACCAACACCTACAATATATATAACACCAAAAAAAGTGCACACCAGGGTGTGAGAAAAAAACAGGGGGTCAAAACTACGGGTGCTGTCATGGGTTCAGGAAAAAACGGCTACCGGTAAGTAACCTTGGTGTTTTCCCTTCACCCATGACAGCACACCTTGAGAGAATTTTGGAGAATTACAAGCACCCTAGGGAGGGACCACCGCCTGAAGTACCCTACTCCCAAAGGTAAGGTCAGAGGACAGATCAAATTGATAGTGCTTATAGAAGGTGGATGGTGTAGACCAAGTAGCAGCTCTACATATCTGATTGATTGAGACGTCTGCCCTCTCCACCCAGGAGGCTGCTACGGCTCTGGTGGAATGAGCTTCGACATTTTCCGGGGACGGAACTCCTGTGGATGTATATGCTAGACAAATGGCCTCCCTAAGCCACCTGGAAATGGTACCCTTGGACACCCCGTGACCCTTCCTACTCCCCTGATAGGCCAGGAACAAGAAATGGTCCTTCCTCCATTCACTAGTCATGTTAATGTACTGTAGTAGGGATCTCCTAACATCTAGGTTATGGAATCTAACTTCCCCGGGGTTTTTTGGATTGCTGCAAAACGAGGGTAGTACAATCTCCTGGTTACAGTGGAATCTAGACACCACCTTGGGAAGATATGCCGGGTCCTGACGCAAGGTGACCCTAACATGAATTTGCGTGTACGGAGGATCGACCGAAAGGGCTTGCAGGTCACTCACCCTACGGGCTGATGTTAAGGCCACTAAGAGGATGGTTTTAAGGGTGAGGATCTTTGGAGAGACGTCCTGTAGGGGCTCGAATGGGTCACTGGTGAGTGCATTCAAGACCAGATTCAGGTCCCAGGAAGGAACTTTAAGAGACCGAACCGGTCTGGCTCTGGCACAGGACTTGATAAATCTAGAGACCCACCTGTTCCCCGCCAGGTTACAATTATAGAGCGCCCCCAAGGCAGACACCTGAACTTTAAGAGTCCCCAATGCTAGACCCAGGTCACGCCCCTTTTGTAAAAACTCCAGGATTCCCTTGGTTGGAGGCTTATCTGATAACGGGGCATCTATAAAATCTAGGAATTTCCCCCAGACTCCGCTATAAATTTTTTCTGTTATTGGTTTCCAACTATTCAGTAGGGTAGAGACTAAACCTAATGAAAACCCCTTGCTACTTAGTAGTGACCTCTCAAATTCCACGCCGCAAGATGGAATCCTCTGGCTTGGGCGTGGAATACTGGTCCCTGAATGAGAAGGTCCGGCCTCTCTGGTAGGACCCAGGGATCTGAAACAGACATTAGACGAAGCAGGGAGAACAAGGGTCTCTTTGGCCAAAAAGGGGCTATAAGAATTATCCTTGCCCCATCCTCCCGAATCTTCCTCACCACTGCCAGAACCATTACTAACGGGGTAAAGGCATAGGAGTTCCTGAACTTCCATGGAATCTGGAGGGCATCTACAGCATGGAGATTTTCTGTTGGGTTCAAGGAACAGAATCTCTCTACGTTCCTGTTTGCTCTTGTTGCGAACAGGTCTATGTCTGGTTGCCCCCATAACTGGACAATTTGTCAGAAGACCAAGGGGTTTAGGCTCCACTCCCCCTGTCTTAGGGTGTGGCGGCTGAGAAAATCTGCTCTTGTGTTTTCCACCCCCCTTATGTGTAGGGCACTGAGGGATGGGAGATGTTGCTCTGCCAGATGTAGGATCATGTCTGCCACAGTCATCAGGGAGCGTGACCTTGTTCCCACCTGGTGATTTACATAGGCTTCCTTCCTCACATTCAGGGTCACCATGTCCAGGTCAGGTCCGACAATCGGACAACAGTAGCCTATCAGGGATTTCTCCACTGCCCAAAGTTCTTTTAAGTTTGAAGATGCCCCCATCTCATGGTATGCCCAGTGACCCTGTACTGAGAGCTCTGCTAGATAACCCCCCATCCAGAGCCGCTCGTATCGGTTGTAATCACACGGTCTATTGGTCTGGACCACTGTATGCCTGAGGTCAGATATTCCCTGTTTGTCCACCATGAAAGGGAATCTGCAGCTTCTGGGGAAAGAGAGCTTTTTTTCTAAATGCCCGTTGAAGGGTCTCTGCGCTGACAGGACCTCCCACTGAAGAAGTCTCATATGCCCTTGAGCCCATCTGACTGCTGGGAGACAGGCAGTCATGGAGCCCAGGAGGGACATGGATTCTCTTAGGGACATTACCAGAGACTATGGCCTTCGAGACTAAACCAGTTACTTTGCGGACCTTGTCTTCTGGGAGGAAGCAGGTTTGGAGATGAGAATTCAGGATTAGACCCAGGAAGATTTGAGTCCTTGTGGGAGTTAATTTTGATTTTTGGGTATTTATCAACCATCCTAGCCGCTGCAACACCGCCATGACTTCTAGAAGTTGACTGGAGCAGTGGACTTCTGATTTCCCCATTACCAAAAAGTCATCCAACCAAAAAGTAGGGAACGATCACTACGTTTTTGATTCGTAGAAAGGCTGTTACTTTTGCTATTAATTTCATAAATACTCTCGGGGCTATGGAGAGGCCGAAGGGTAGGGCAATAAACTGAAAATGCCTCAGTTCCTCCTGAATGAACAGGGCTACTCTCAGATATTTCTGGTAGTCTGGATGAATTGGGACATGACAATAGACGTCCTTCAAGTCTATTACTGCCATAAAGCAATTGTGGGGCAAGAGCTTCACTGCCGAGCTCACTGACTCCATTTTGAAAGTCTGGTTCTCCATCAACCGGATTAGACTCTTGAGGTTGATGATGGTCCTTAAGGACCCATTTGGTTTATTTATCATGAATAGAGGGGAATAGAGGGGAATAGAATCCCTTCCCCCTTTGTGATATGGGAACTTTGAGAAGAACCAGTTTCTCTACTAGCTCTAATATTTCTGACTCCAGAGCTATCTGTTCTTCCTGGACCTTCCTCTTGGGGGTAATCACAAAGGTACAGCGAGGAATCTGGCTGAACCGTATCTTCAGGCCACCACTCACAATATTCAGAATCCAGGGGTTTGATCTAATGGCTTCCCAAGCTAGAATAAAGTGGGAAAGCCTTCCCCCTACCTCCGGCCCGGCGTCATTGGGAAGATTTCTTAGTATTGGAGAATGGTCCTCCAAACATATAGCCCGACTCCTTTTTTGATTTGGACTCCCATTTTTTCCTGTCTCCTGGAGGGCGACCAAGATTAAATTTTCTTCTCCGAAAAGTAAATCTTCTTGAGTCCCCCGAGAATCTTGGGAAACCTTTGTTCCTATCGCCAGCCTTCTCTAAAAGGTCATCCAGCTTCTGGCCAAACAGGAGTCTGCTGTCACAAGGGAGGGAACAAAACTTATGTTTAGATTGTAGGTCACCTGGGCAACCCGTGAGCTACAAGGTCCATCTGGCAGCATTAGACAAATTTGCTGATCTAGCCGAGAGTTTAACCGAGTCCGCTGAAGAGTCTGCCAGGAAGGCTGACGCTGCCTGCATTAGGGGCAGATTAGAAAGGATTCTTTTTACCCTTAACTTGGTCTTCTAATTGTTGGAGCCACACCATGAGAGATATTGCAACACGGATGCCAGCTACCGCAGGCTTTAGGCCCCCTGCTCCAGCTTCCCAAGTGTGATGTAGAAAGGAGTCAGCTTTTTTATGAAGGGCATCTTTTAGGATGCCTGAATCCTCCAAGGGAAGGGATGATTTTTTGGACGATCAGGCAACTGCCCTGTCAACTTTGGGGATATTATCCCAAGACTCAGAGTCCTTCTCCTCAAAGAGGTACCTTCTCTTAGAGAAGGAGGGTAAGGCCCCTGATCTCTCTGGTTTCCTCCATTCTCTGTCAATGAGGCCCTGAATTTTAGGGTTTACCGGAAAAGAGCGACCCCCCCCCCCCCCCCCCAAGGCTCGCAAACATAATGTCTTCCTGGGATCTGGCTTTCTCCTCTCCCAAACCCATGGTCGATCTGACCAACTTGTCCGTACCCTCAATTGGGAAGCAGGGTCTACCATTATTCGATGAAGAAGAGGACGATGAATCACTCAGCCATAGATCCTCGGACTGGGAGGAATCAGAGTTGCAGGAGATATCCTAATGGGATTTTTTCTTCCCTCTAAGTAACCCCTTCAGGGACCCTTGAACCTCTGCATGGACTATAGATTTTAGATTGGATGCAAAATCCAGAGAACTTTCTGCTATGGTTCTATTAATACAGTTTGAGCAAAGCTGTTTTTGCCAATCTATGGGAAGGGAAATTTGGCATAGGGCACAAATCCTGTGCTTTTGTTTGGCGCTACTCTTCTTAGGCTCCCCCAGAAGGAAGCACATAAAAGACTTCCCGTTACTAAAGGGTGACATTCACGAAGATCACTCACCCCTGAAGTCACAAACGGGTACCGGATTCAGAGGCTGTGGCGGAATATGCGATGATTCCTTTCTGGATGGTTCAGAGACGTCCGATACCTTACTCCTGCAGCTGCCACTACGATTGCTCGAGCGGCTGTCCGTGTGAGAGACGTCAGCCTGCCTCTTCCTTTGCTGAGGTGGGGGGGGGGGGGTTAGCTGCTACTCCTGACTGTTCTAGTCAGTCATGGTTTACCCAGACTTGTGCGCTGGAGCATGAGAAGCGCTTTCAGGATAAACCCCCACTTTAAATAGGGCCATCCAGAACCTCCTCCGGTTCAAGAAGGCCGAGGCTTCAAAAAAGCAGTCTAGGGAGGGCTTTACAGGGCGCCGCCCCCTGACGTCACTCGGCACGCTTCTCCCAGCGTGCCCAGCACCGTGATGTCAGGCGCGTCATACCCGGATGTTGCGGCTCCAGAATGTGGGCAACTGAGGCGGCAGGTGGAGGGCAGTGCAGCGGTTTGCGGGAAGCCGGAGCCTGCCTCAACTCGTGCGTCCGCTCGGACACAGACCCCAAAGGAGCTGCGGACGGCGCTTCTGGAGCCTGGAACCCGGTGCACAGGCCAGCGACCGTTCTTCCACACGGGAACAGACCCAGGTAAGCTTGCATCTTCTTTCCAGACAGGTTTCCATCAAGGACAGGACACCAATTGAAGCGAGGTAGAGGTACCGCCCCTTTATTTCTGACGGTTTCCTGTCCTTGATGGGGCTGATCCCTCTCTCAAGGTGTCCTGTCATGGGTGAGGGGGAAAAAGGAAACTCCCAACTTAGGATTTCACCATGCATAAACTTGTGTTATCAAGGCAGATAAACAGATGTCAAAAGGTGTCTGGCGGCGGCTTATTCTACTCCCCCTATGGTGCATACACAGATGCTTTGTCACGGGTGTGTCAGATGTAGCAGACAGTCGTTCTGCAGCTGGCTGCAGAAGGTCACTTCGTTTGACATTACAGACGCCTTCTGAAACCTGCCTTACTTTAGGACCCAGCGGCTACCTCCCTCCTACTCTGATTGACACCCTGGCCTGGGTGTTTAAATACTTTCAGGTTACTGCAGGGAGGTGCCGGTGATATTCACATGTTTCCTAGTGAAGGCTTGGAGCTATTGCAGTCTGCTTACTAACTCTCTGGAGCTTTGGAGGACGTTTGGTGTAATCTCTCTGAAGTCTGCTCAAGCTAAGTTTCTCCCCTCTGTGTTTGTCTCCCTTGTTGCCTTTTGTTTATAGTGGGGACTGACAAGTGCTCATCCACCCCCCTTCCCTATCCAGGGCCTAGTTCTAGGGATATACTGGGCTTAGGTTTCTTGTTCGGTGATTGGTGAGGAATCCATATAGGGACGGTAGGGGAGACAGGGTGATATTAGATCAGCCTAGAAGGTCTCCACTCCCCCTTTCCCTAGTGTCTGGGCTCCCCTCCCCTCATCCCTTCGTGTTGCACTTTGTCTTTCCTACACTGTGATTGACATGCTTAGCCAGGTTGAGTGTCCACGTGTACAGATGGGTTAGAAAGAACAACTGTTCGGTAGAGGAAAGTGTTAC
The DNA here is from genome assembly GCF_046119375.1 of Phyllobates terribilis. Taxonomy (NCBI): domain Eukaryota; kingdom Metazoa; phylum Chordata; class Amphibia; order Anura; family Dendrobatidae; genus Phyllobates; species Phyllobates terribilis. The sequence goes on along the minus strand of NW_027362762.1, from coordinate 826,714,743 downwards.
CACCATAAGGGATTTACTGATTAATGAATTGCTCTATAGTGTGAAGCTTCTACCAAAATCACATTCATAGTTGTATTTAATGTCAGCTGGCCAGTCAGCATGTAGAGGTGTAGTAGCGAAACCTGGCCCTACAAATCAGCGCAGAGTGGCCCAACGGGTGTACCCCAACAGTGTTTAGTGGCTTCTGTTGGCCTTATAATCCAGCCTCTTTGCCAACAGTTGATGTGAATGTCATCCACCAGAGATGTCTTGTGCTATTGTCAGAGCTGAAAGCCCAGCATGTCCACATCAATAAAAGGCAAAAGGGCTGGATTTTGAGGCCAACAGCCGATGCCAAGGATGATCTGGGAATGCTCTTAGGACTATTCATACACTTTTTTTTACTGGTTTAGATCCAGATACATAACAGAAACCATACTGAACACATCATATAGTCAAAGTGGCTCTTCTGCTTTAGTTTGCATCAGTTATGCAACGGATCCATATTAAAAAAGCCCTCCCACGAATATTATTTTCATTAAATAAAAATGTGTATGGTGTGCAGTGTGAGTGTATTAATATACTCACCTACCGCTGCTCTCTTCAGGATCCAGCGCCATTCCACTCTGCTTTTCAGTGTTGTCACTGCTCTGCAGACTCTCTGGGTCACATTGCGCCCTGCACGACTCGGAAGAGGCATTTACAATGTAAGTCTATGGAGCATCAGGATGTGGCTCCATACATTTACATTATAAAAGAAGAATGGAGTGAGCCAAATAGTCTGAATTGCTGTGGCGTCACTGAGAAGAGGAGCAGGACGGTGCAGAATCCCAGTGAAAGCAGCGGTAGGAGAGTATATTAATACACTACACACTACACAGATTTAATTAAAAAAATATAAATATATTATAATATAAATATATTATATATATATATATATATATATATATATATATATATATATATATATATATATATATATATATATATATATATATATATATATATATACACACACAGTACAGACCAAGTTTGGACACACCTTCTCATTTAAAGATTTTTCTGTATTTTCATGACTATGAAAATTGTACATTCACACTGAAGGCATCAAAACTATGAATTAACACATGTGGAATTATATACTTAACAAAAAAGTGTGAAACAACTGAAAATATGTCTTCTATTCTAGACTCTTCAAAGTAGCCACCTTTTGCTCTGATGACTGCTTTGCACACTCTTGGCATTCTCTTGATGAGCTTCAAGAGGTAGTCACCGGAAATGGTTTTCACTTCACAGGTGTGCCCTGTCAGGTTTAATAAGTGGGATTTCTTGCCTTATAAATGGGGTTGGGACCATCAGTTGTGTTGTACAGAAGTCAGGTGGATACACAGCTGATAGTCCTACTGAATAGACTGTTAGAATTTGTATTATGGCAAGAA